>NW_020291159.1:361588-395778 GCF_003184625.1 Aspergillus neoniger CBS 115656 | reverse complement strand
CGTAAGTAGTAGTAGTAAGTTACTGTGTATCTAATGAATGACAAGACACAAGAGGGAAAGAGGGAGAGAGGGAAGACTAGAAGAGGAGGGGGGCGGGCAGCCAGTGGAGTATCGCGAAGGTGAAGCTGGCCGAGGGGGGATGATTGGGATGATTGGGCTGTTGGGCCATCTTTGGGCTGCCCGGCCATGTCTGGTGCCACGACTGACTCCACCCAACCCGACGATTAGACCCTCTCCGGCAGCACGATGAGCGCGCGATGACTCCCACTAGAAACTTGCATCGACTAATGAGGCGTAGCCGCCGGGGTCATGGAAGGCGATGGTGCAGACGATTTTCCTGCCCCTACCCGTGCGGCTTGATTGTGAATAGTATGGATGATGGAGAATATTATTGCTGATGCAGCTGGTGGGATGCTGACGCTGACCCATGGGCAATGATGATGCGGATGGCGTTCGAGGATCTCCCCTATTAGGGCGGCGAACTGGTGGAAAATAATTCTTTTCTAATATTATTTTCGATTTTGAATATATTCATGAATATTCGATTTCTCTTAATGGAGGGCATTGATTCAGTAAATAATAATAATCATATTTTTCTACTGATAATTAACTGAAAAGTTGAGTAATTAAAAGCATTAACTAATAATCAACAACATGAATATTGCCTTATATCACTATTATTTTTGAATATCATTTTCTTTAAACATGCTCATAGTAGTTGTTGCCAGTCAGTCCCATAGTTGGGTAGATACTAGATTCCTATTATTTACTTAGACTTCTACATATTCCCGAAGAATCACGAGCCACGGTTGATTGAACCGCGGAGAAATCTTGCCCGTTTGGGTGTCCGGCGATGGATCCATGGATAGCCGCTCAACGGTAATACTACTAGTAATATCATAATTGCGGGCAGCGATATAACATGATACGATATTTGGATAGCCTCATTATTGTATGCTCCCATTCAATAGTAAGCTAATAGTTCTCAGCCTACTTCTTGCTGTTCCTGCACTGCACAAGTAATGCTTGCTTCCACCCACCAACCAGATGAATGCACGACGGAGAAGAAGAACCTTGCAGTTACTTACTCACTTTAGTATCTCAACGGTTCCCCCGGCTCTCGTCGGTCTGCCCAGCGTTGGATGACTCAGCCGCAACTACACACAGAAAAAGTTCATTCCCAGTGGTACGGAGGACGGAGTACCGGCACAATAACAAATTGTGCGTCCATGTTGTTAATTGCGTCGACACTGATGATGATGATGATGATGATGACAGGAGGCTGCAGTTGAAACTATTTGCTGCGAGGCATCAAAATGCATTCAGGGATATGTACGGGGTAGTATATCAGAACCATTCAGAGTTATTGGTTAGATTGTTACATTGACTGGGCGCTCTTGCTTTTGTGCACCTGCACGACTGAGAACCTCAAAGCTACTGCTACCTTTTTGACCACATATCTTTTATGATTGCTGCACATATTGAGTCGTTAGCGGCTGCCTGCCTTACGGGAATCACCCCCAGCTTGATCGGCTTGATGGAGGGGATGGGGAGAGGGCTGGGCTGGGCTGGGTAACTACCCAAACAAAGTACCACAAAGTAAGAGGCTTGCTACGGAACTGCTACTTCTCTATACCCATGCAGAACGACAACGGAAGTACTACCAACTCCATCGTTAGTAGAGAAAGGAACTAGACTAGGCACGGAGTACTCCGTAGCCCAGACAAGGGTTTTTCACGTCGAATCGGTCGCATCTGGTACCTGCAAGGTAGCAACTAGCTTGCTCACGCAGAGAGGAAAAGTACAACTAGTCTACTGGGTACTTTGTGCTCCCGCTCAATCTGCAACTAAAGAACCCAAGGATCTGTCGCTGCCGAACCCGTCCTTGTCACCAGCCAGTCAAATTGGCGCCCGGGGTGGACACTACAGGTTGGGCAGGAATGCGTGGCGGCTTTGGGCACTCATCCGCCCGTTTGTGTCCCTGCCACTAGTGATCTAGTATCTCTCTTTCTCGCTCTCGCTCTCCACTCCCACCCAAGGAAGGTAACCCTCCTCACTCAATCATTCGCCTCCTTCAGGATCATCCTCGATCCTCCATTCAAGTGGGCTGGGGATGGGCAAAACCCATGAATGAGAACTTTCCATTCATCCCGCTTAGAGCGCTGGATGGGGGGCATTTCTTGTGATGGCTGGCTCGCTTGTTTTTTTCCCGGTGGAAATTCCAATCTTGGTACTACTACTAATTTAATGTGGTGACTTGTGAGTCTATCTGACAGGGATCTATATGAGGGAAGCGGAGAAGGTTGTGGTAATCATCCCACTTTGGTCTCGTTCGAAATGAGATGAAGAATACACAATGGAGAAGACTTCTCGGTGAATCTAGAAGATAACAATTAATTCTATTATTCAAAGCGGAAGAAGTAAAACATGGAATGAATACCAGAAACTGAGCGAATAGCAACAGCATCTCGTAATTCTCCTTCCACAACTTCGTATCCCTCTTCGGTAGTCCGAACTGTAAGGATAGTAGACCGGAGAGTACGTAGTACGTCTTCACAGTTCACACACTCACACCCACAGCCCCCTCCTCCCCATAAAGCAATCTGGCAAGAACACTTGACCATCCTTGGCCAGCTGCATGATCGACCATCTCGGTTCCCTTACAGCAACTGGTCGGATGTTCCTTGATTCGCGACCACACCCTCAGAGGGTGAACAGCCACCGACGGACCTAACTAACCGGTCTCTGCGGTCTCGAAGCCTGGCATCTGGCTTCTGTAACACCATCAGATGCTCCCTGTTGCCTTCTTGGGGTTTTTTAACTTTGCTTCGCGCGGCTGTCACCCTCCTTCACACACACACAATAAACCCCCACATCACGCCAACTGTGTCCCGACATGGAGTATCACACACTTTCCCGACCCATTTCAAGAGTCCGACAGGCGACAAGGCGTTTTTTTTTTCCCACCACCGAGGGGTCACCATTCCCAATAGTATAGTATAGTATCAGCATGGCGGTGAGACCCCATGTACCAAGTTTTGGGGACCCATCCTTTGCTCGAATGACATCCGTCCAGGTGTCTACTTTGTCGCATGGTCTTCATAGTGGCTGCATCAACCCTATCGAGTTCGCAGGTGAAGAAAAAGAGGCATACATGCTGTACTTAGTGATCATGCATATGCTGCCTGCTCAAATCAGATCACAGTTAATCTCACCGAAGACTCATGCATTAACATTAATAGTTTGAAAAGCATGAAGCGCCATAGAGATATTGCATTCTCAGTCAGTTTTACAGTCTGCGCGGTCTTGCAGTCTGGAAAACTCAAGGCTATCGAATGATATTGTTGCCTTCATTTGACAACTGACTCGGCAGATGCCACGAGTAAGACATCTAGAGGGGGCAAGAGAATGGGTGCCCGACATTCTGTTTTGTGTTTGCAATGGGAAGATCATGCCAATAAACACTGGCGAGGACCATGTGACCGACCAAGCTTGAGATCTATTGAGAATCTGAGTTTAATGATATCATCCCTTCATCTGATCAGAGGTCCGACATGCACCTCATGACTTCACGTTGATCGTTGGGATGAAATCAACAATTCTCTATCAGTAAAGTCTTTTTATTGATGCGTTATTTGCATTAGCTAAATGATCCTTCCTTGTGTGGTCGGGAACAAGCATAAACACATTTACTGCTCCCTATAGCTATAGCGGTGTCGTCAGTGCTCTGATAGTTCGTAGATTGTAGGCAAAGCGAATAAGCAGCAGATTTGAATTGGAATTTAATCTTGAAAGTAATACCTAGCGTCATCAAGCTAGAACGGTATTCCATAGGTCATCTGAAGCAGAGTAGAAGGATGAATCCAGAAGGAGACATACCAGTATACCCCCGTCGCAGTGTCGATTAGATTGACTCGATCGCGATGCAGCCGTTCGACCAATCTAAGCTAATCCTCTTTGGGAATTGGTCTTCCCGAGTCAACGGTTGCAACTTCAGATCATGGCATCCAGCGCGGATTTCAGCCCGACTTCTTCACAGAAGGAGGTGTCACATCCAAGAATACAGCAAACTGAGCTCATTTGACGTGAAGCCGCTACTCTACGTTCCGCAATGACTATAGCACTACCCTTTTCAATATGTCACGCTCTTCCCCGGAACCCGTCCCGTCGACTTTTACGTCCGCCGATTCCTTGAAGACCGAATCACGCTACACCTATCGTCACCTACAGCTTCTCCGTCAAAGTTCAATAGCAACACCTCTGCGAGTCATTGCTCATGTCGATCTCGATGCCTTCTACGCGCAATGTGAAATGGTGCGCCTTAGGACACCCCGCACGGTCCCCTTAGCTGTACGACAATGGGATTCGCTCATTGCGATAAATTATCCCGCCCGATCCTTCGGTATAACGAGGATGATATCGGCAGCAGAGGCGAAGAAGCTATGTCCGGATATTATCCTACAACATGTGGCCACGTTTCGGGAAGGAGAAGGTGGGAAATGGGCATACAGAAATGATGCGTTCAAGCGGATGAACACCGATAAGGTGTGTCTCGACCCATACCGGGCGGAATCGCGCAAAATCTTGAAGGTGATGAAGGAGGAACTGGCGAGATGGCATAGGGAGCTGGCTGGTGACGAACAGGAGGCTGGCACTCAGTCTACCGTACAGCACGCTGGTCTTGAAAAAGCTAGCGTTGATGAAGTCTTCATCGATCTGTCACCTCTTGTGCACGGTGTCCTTTTTCAACGGTATCCTGAACTGAGAGCTGGACCGCAAGGTGATGACCGAGTCACTCCACTTCCTGTCCCACCTACGACTGCGCTTGAGTGGGACTTCGAGGATTGTTTGATCGATCTGGACGAAAATGAGACGGAAGTTGATGATCCCGACTGGGACGACATTGCTATGCTGATAGGGTCTGAAATTGTTCGGTCGGTCAGGGCAGCTGTTTGGGATCAGCTCCAATACACTTGCTCTGCGGGTGTGGCCAAGAACAAAATGATGGCAAAATTAGGGAGCGCCTGCAACAAGCCGAATAAGCAGACCATTGTTCGGAACCGTGCTGTACAACGATTTCTCAGTGGCTACAAATTCACAAAGATTAGGATGCTTGGGGGTAAACTAGGTGACCAGGTTACCGCAATGTTTGGAACAGAACAAGTGAGTGACCTTCTGAAGGTGTCTCTCGAGCAATTTCGCGCCAAACTGGATGACGATACTGCTGCCTGGCTTTATGGAATCATCCGGGGAGAAGACAAAAGTGAGGTCAATTCGCGGACCCAAATCAAATCGATGCTTTCAGCCAAGTCGTTCAGGCCGAGCATAAATTCGGTTGACCAGGCAGACAAATGGCTTAGTATTTTTGCGGCCGATATCTTTGGCCGCCTTGTTGAGGATGGCGTTCTTGAGCACAAGCGCCGCCCCAAAACAGTTGCTTTGCATCACCGTCAAGGAGCTCAGGTTCGCTCCCGTCAACTTCCCATCCCCGGATCAGTACCCATTGATGAAACATTACTGTTTGAGCTTGGGAAAACACTCTTCCGACAGGTCATAGCAGACGGACGTGCATGGCCCTGCGCCAATCTCTCCTTGAGCGTTGGTGGGTTCGAAGACGGCGTCTCGAAGAACCGGGCAATAGACTCTTTCCTCCTTCGCGGTGAGCAGGCAAAAGCCTCACAACCGAAGAGGGATCTGATGGCTGAAGAGTCGTCGGATGCTCAGCAGCCCGATGAGAAACGCCAGAAGCTGGAAACCAATGGCATCAAGCGGTTTTTCCTCAAGCCGCCGGAGACTGACCTACACCCTGACCAGGATGATCCTGAAGCAGAAGATATAGGAACCGAGCTCAGCGAGCATACAGAGTCAGCCCTTCAGGGCAGAGACCCCTCATCTGAGCTAATAGAAACGTTGCCAGAGGGTTATACCTGCAGTCGCTGCGGAAGCGTACTACCAGAACACGAGAGGGGTGAACATGATGATTGGCACTTTGCCAAAGACCTGGCAGATGAAGAACGACAGGCATCCAGCGTTCCTCAACACTCTCCAGTACCCACAAGCAAACCCGGGGCATCTAATGCTCGTAATAAGGCTAATCGTAGCAATCGGGGTAAGCCAGAGAAGGGGCAGACTCGTCTAAAATTCGGGTAAGGCTTAACCTTATATGTAGCGAGATATCAATATATAGTATACAATCCAGGATCAAGTACAGTCAGATCCTTTGGGAATCAAAAGAGAATAAAAAAACGCTGTGTATGTCACGTTTTATAGTATTAATTTATCACTGATTACTTACTGGTAGCCTCAGGTCGCAATTTCCCGATTGTGTTTAACTCAAGGCACCGATCATTGCACAATATATAGTTTGAAGCGAGTCACAGATTACATGGTTCGTTCCCACTTTAAACAGTAGTAGTAACAACTACTACCATAACTACAACATCAATGGTGATATTTAGCATCTCATCGAAAAAACAATTGGAAACCAACATCGCCAATCATCGATCATATCTACTTTGTTTGAGTTGTGGCGATGAATAATATATCATCATCATACTACTACTCAGCCAACAACATACATTACCGCCAGCTGAACCACGGTTCCACGACTTCGCTAGGCGTTTCTCACTAGTACTCAAAATCTCTACATCATTTCCACATGGCCCGAAGATCTATACAAGCCATTTGAATCATTCATCCACCAGCTCAAAGGATAATGTGGTGGCTCGTATCCAACGAGCATTGGGAAGATTTCTCGGGCAGAGAACCCGTGCTGCAGCATGACATCAGCCGACTCAGCCGCGGGGTCGCTTCCAGGCTGGACTCGCTCGGATGCCTATCATCTTGCAACCAGATATTTTCCATCACTGACATAATAGGACTAACGTTATCGTCAGGCTGATTTTCCTACGGTGGAATGACTTGATCGTCTCCTGCTAGTGCCGTGCTTCTGTCGCATAGCAGCTGCTCCTGCCTCCTGCCTGCTCCGTCGCTCATACAGCTGCTCAGGAACGTCGCACACCAGCCTTAACCGCCTAGCGAGAACCTGCTGTTTACCCTTTACATGTCGCTCCCTGAGAACTCTATTTAGTGCACATATTTTTAGCCATTGTGGCCTTCCTTTATACTTAACAACACATCATGCCTCGACGAGGTCGTGCTCGAGAATACGACGAGGAGGATATGTACGAAGTTGAGCGTGATGTGTATCCACGACGAGGCAGGGATGAGCGTTTCTTCGAGGAAGATATAAGATACAAACGTCGAGGATCGGAGGGACTACCGCTTGACAAACTTGAACGCTTACACCTGGAAGCTCAAAGAAAACCGGAGATGTTACGTGAGCCTCATGGCTATCCTCGTGATTTAGCGCCACCAATCCTTAGGCGTGAGCCAGAAGACCTTGAACCACCTCGTGAGAGGCCGCGCCGCTTGAAGAAAGACTGGGATGAACCCCCTCTTCGTGGACGGCCTCGTTCGAGGGACAGGGATCTAGAGGAAGAGATCACGTTTCGCGAGGAAACGGATCGAAGATACACTGATAGCGAGTCTGACAGTGATATTGTTCTTGTGCCGAGAAAAGAACGACCGGTGCATCGACGCAGGTATGAGATTCCAGAGGTCGCACCTAAGCCACGCAGTCGGAGTCTTCTGGAGGAAAGAAGACTGCGAGAACTGGATTATAAGCAAGGTGACGTGCGGCTTCGAAAGCCCGAAGTGGAGGAACACCATAGGAGGCACCGCAGTGGCCCTTTCTATGAGAGGTCATCGCATTCGCGACACAGGCACAGATCACACCGACACAAAAGTTTAGATGATGCTGACGACGAGCTCGATGAAGAGGTCGATGAGGAGGAAGTCTCATTCTGGGACCCTAGGGAAAGAAGACCTGAGCGAAGTGTTGAGGAAAAGGAGATTATCTTCGAAAGACGGGAAGGGTCGTCATCTCCAGAAATTGCAATCCCTAGAGTTCCATCGCCGGGGCACGGTAGACCTATTCGTGATGGTAAGAGTTGTTCTCTTCCTTATGTATCCCAGCATTGCTCATTCACATTCATTCGTAGGCTTTAGAACAAAGCCTAGCATGTCTCGGGCTCATAGCCCTGAAATCACAGTTACAGAAGCAGAATTTCGCGAACGGTATGTCTGGACAAGCCATATCCTCAACTATAAGCCGCTCACCCTCGAATAGTGAGAGACGCCGGAAAGGACGACGGGACAAGGAGGAGCTCCTCATTCTTCGACGAGAGGAAGAGGAATTCCCTCAACCTCGGCGGGAAAAGGTTGTACCTATCGACCCTCCGAGGCCTAGGTCTATGGAGCGCGAAAAGGAAAAGCTTACAGTGATACGGCGGGATGGTAGCCGAGAGTCGCTCGTCGAAGAAGAATTTGAAGAAGAGGATTACTACAGGCTCCGTGGGCATCGCACGCCTCCTAGGAAGGACATTAAGACCATGAAGGAGCTGGATATCGTCAGAGCCGAACCCAAGGAAGAGAAACGGACTGAGATAGTGACACAAGAAATTAAGCCTTCACGATACGGAGATCGTGAGTCTAAGCTTGTTGTTAAAGACGTGAAAGAGTCTGACAATATCCCGGAACGACAACCTGGGCGAATAGGACGACGATACGTTGGACTCAAAGACCGTCGTGACGGCCTTTGGACGGAGATTACGAAGGACCTGATAGTGAGAGAGGCCCTTGAGCGGTCTGGCTATGAGTATGAGGAGACCGAGTCCTTCTATTACATATTTTCCTACCTCGAGCAGGCATGTTTCACTTTTCTTTGTGTGCCACCTGTCTATCCCCTACTGACAGACCTGCATAGAACGACGTCGACGCACTGATTGAGCGCTCGGAAGAGATTCGGCGTGCGCGCCGTCGTCGAATTCAAGAGATCCACCGCGAGCGAGCATCTCTGCCTCGTGTAGCTGCTCCTCCTCCACCACCTCTGATACCTGCAGCCGAGAAAGCAGCGCCCCTGCTTCTCGACAACCAACCACCACCTCCCCGCTTCATTCGGGATGAGCGGAGAAAGAAGGAACGGGATCTGGTCGTCGAGGGCAACCGCTGGAGGGGCCCTCAGCGCCCAGGGCGGTGGTGAAACAGCGGACTTTTTTTTTTTTTTGTTGGACTTATACTACAGCTCCGATATACCCTGGTCGGATGCAGACCCGAGTCTGTTTGGGTTCCCAGATACCCGTGTTGCCGTTGTTGTTGTCAGGTTCCAGACCACATCATAATTGTCTATATACCCTCACCTTGGATGAAGCAATATATGAATAGTATCTAGTACCTTGCTTGATTGCTTACTTGCTAACTAACCACCTAAACCAAAGACAGTAAATCATAAACAAGAACAACAACATTTAATCAAAAGAGAACCAACAACAGCCCCAACCCATATCCACTAAGCAATAAAAATCAACCAACACAATCGCACCGTGCTGCTGCTGCTGCTGCTCTCGCTACTTACTGCTGCTGCGCCTCACCCACAACAACAACAAGCCGAACCAAGCCAAGCCACGCCAACGACAACAAGCAGTAGCAGTAGCAGCCCCCAATCCCATTCCCTCTACTTACCATTCTCGCTTGCAACCCGTCTACTACTACCAGGAAAGAAATAGATTAAATTGAAACCTAAGTAAAAAGCATAGCATATACCCAAATCAGCCTCACAACCCGTCCATGCAGATGATCATGCATTACGGAGTAAACACACACATACTTGTATCTGTATGTATCTACAGGGATGAGAAAATGTATGTACCTTATGTTTCAGAATTTCGGGGATTCGGCCCCCGTTAATTTGACGAGTCACATAGGATTTCTTTTTTTCCTTTCTTCTTTTCTTTTATTTTTTTGGGGGTAAGGGTTTGGTTTGGTTTCTGGAGGAATTTACTGTATGAGGTAGGAGGTACTTGGTTTTATGTGTGGGTTAGTAGTTGGTTTCTTTGATTAATGATGGGGATTCGAGGGATGGATGGGAGGACGGGGGGGGGGGGGGTTCATGTGATGTGTCTATTTACTATTGTTGCTATTAATTGAGCGGAGTGGTATATTTAGGGATGATGGGTGTGTATGGGTGTGTGTGACTACTTGGCTATAGGGCTCTCTGTCTTGCTCTGGCCTTACTTCTCGGATGATATAGGATATAATAAGTTCTAAACATGTCATGTGTCAGTGCACTGTGTATGCGTGCGTCTGTCCTAGGAAGTGTAAACATTGATGAGTATCCCATGAGTAGATAGTACATCTATAAATAAACCCAATAAAGAATCCGGTAGAATGATACTGCATACTGTGAATAGCAGGTATAGATAGACTGGTGTACGTAGTAGTATCGATTGACAGCTATATCTCCACTTTCTTAGTAGGTCTGAGAGTTATTCTTGACTGGTCTGGTAGATAGGAAATAGTTAGTCAAGCGAGGCAGCCCTTCCGGGCTCCATCGTAGGGAATGAAAAGGTGGTGCTGCTATTGTTTACCGTTGACCAAAATTAGGACCGGACGGAGGAAATTGCCAGGAGATGAAAATTACGCCGCTAGAGTAAATTAAGTGTCCACCAAAGGGATGGCCGATGTGCTACTATTTTTGTATGGGTGGATTCATAGTTGATTGATTGATTGTTGTTTGTGCTTGGGTCTTTGTTGTTGTTTTTCATTTTTCTGTGGTGGTAGATGGGAGTATAGTGTTGTTTGTTTATTGAATCATCTAGCAATGTTAGAGAGTCCTTTCAACTCAATTTCCCCATATGTGCACACACTGAGGTCAGGGGAAATGGAAAGATGCCTGCTGACTGATGAAAAGAGAGTAACTACTTTCAGAAGGACCGCGCCCCGCTTACGAATCACGGATCGGCATGTGACTAATCAGCTCACGCCCTGGATTCCGTTCCGGTTTTTTGCTTCGCTCCCTTCAGCCACATTGCTTTTGCGGGAAGAGCGATCATCGTGATGGAGTCCTCCACATGGAGTAAGTAATACCAAATGCCGATATTAAGGATAGTGCGATGGGCACTGGGCTGGTTACGGCCCGGCAAATTCTGTTTGCGTGTGATTTGGTAACCTTGCTGACATTGCGATAGTCTGATCGTGTCCCGGGTTGATTCTGATGGCTGCACCAGCCACACTCGGGTTCCATGGTTCACTGGCACACTATATTCCCTTGGTACCGCGATATCAATGCTATCACCCCCTTGCGGATGGCTTCACAGATAAGGCTAGCGATCTGGCTGTCGCCCGGTCGGCATTGCCGTAGTTCCCGTGAGGGTACCCCTTCATATCTGTTATGAAAGGCTAAGAACGAAGGGCATTCCGCTGCGAGTCAATTCTAGGCCAAACTGTTCAGCTGCTCATGCCATCATCATGCGGCTCCAGCAAAAAAAGGAATAGTCTGTTTTCCGATCGACCGTATAGTGGAAGTACTGGGTACAGAGAGACGGTCCCTATCAATACCATAGGGTGACCTAGACGAGTGCTGAACATGCCCCGCCAGGTAGACAGACAGTAGTCCAACTGCAAACCATATGACCGGGAGTTTTGACTCGATCGAAGGCACCACAAAATAGTAGTGTGATAGGAAGGTAGAACCTGAAAGGCGGGGTTTCAGAAATTTAAGTTACTGGCGTCATCCTCGCATCGCCTGTCTGGGTAGATGGGCTTTGCACAGCTCATTGGCCAGATGACAAAAATGCCAATAGCTTAGCACTATCGACGGTGCAGTAGTTTAGTGCAACTCCAGGGATATGGGTGCATGTCCGGAGCACCAGGCAAGAATGTGTCTAGCGCGTTATCATATGCTGTTCCGTACCGTTAGCAGAGTCGGAAGCACTGCTATCGAAGGATGGGGTTTTAATCACTCTAAATAGAGAGCACAGCCAGACTTCTCGTTGTCCCAAGCATATTCTTCTGATCTGGCTCAAAACAGGCGATCTCATGTCCGCTTGGGCGATAATGATGAGGCTTGCTGACAGGGGCAAAGAATTACGGGAGGGCCGCGGGCACCATGTTATGTATATATCGCAATAGGACCCGGCGATGATCGATCGCAAAGCTTGGAAAGCCTTCGATACCAAGCCGAATATTGTCGATCTTTTCTCATCGTTCCTGTAGATGAAGGAAGACACGACTAAATAAATATGAGTAGTGTATACCTAGCCTTCCCAGCAATGCGATCGTTTCATGGTCCTAGCGATGAAGTCGCAGGGTGCAATGCAACAAATTCTCCGTGCTACCTCGCAGGAAGTGAGTGCAGTGATGCGGATGCCTTGCTGCAAGCAACAGAAGTACGCAGACAGGTGAGCAACACCTTGCTGCCTAGTGACTCCGGAGGGAGCCCGTTGGCCCCATGCCACCTGTTTACAGGACTGAATCATCCCCGAAGCTCTTCACCGGAAGTATACTTTAGCTCCCACGATGATGGACCGAGTCAAGCCTAAGATGTATGTGATCATGATGTCGGATGGCAGCATCTGAGCGACATGGGTTGTTTATGATAGTGCAAAGCTTGTATGGCAGCGGCCCAGACGAGCATCCAATTGCAGGGCGTGCCTGTGCCATGACACGAGGTTGTTTCCTAACCGTGGAAGGAGCTGGAGATGCGACCGCATGATTTGTCACTGCCTAAGCAAGTTGGTTTCGATTAACTTACTAGTTAGCTTGTTAAGTTAACACCTGGATCTGACCAACTTTCGGACATCCGTGGATCCTATGGTGGACATCCTTGGGAAAGTAGACGGGATAGGCCGGCTGAAACCGTCGGTCCACCACTTGTTATCTCCTTTCTCTCCCAGGGACGTATTCAACCAAGTTTACCATTGTGGTACTTCACCTTTGACCCTTTCCCTTACCTTTGAGATTCGACTTCGTTCCAGCCACGGCCAGACCAACAGAGACGCGACAGGGCCAAGCCCAGAGGCAGCGGGAATAATTTACATCATACGCGGGAATCGGGTCAGCGCACCACCGATCCTGCCTTCTAGACCTCTCCTTCCTGCCGGGTTGCAACTCCACTTGCTGCGGATTCTAAGACCAGGAGTTGTCCTGTGCGGTGGCGAGTGCCGTATGATTTGTTTGTTACGTATCTTACCTTGCATATCGGGTTTGTTACTGTACCCTGTATAGTCAGTGTGTATCTTGTGTATTATCTTGCTTGCACTAGCCCAGAATAGTCCTAGTTACTATCGCAAGCTAGACACTAAAATAGTCATCATCTCCTGGGAATTGTTTTACCCCCACCATTAGTCTGGTAGCTAAGTAGTAGTGGTGATTTCTTCTTCCTCCTCCTTCTCCTCAACAGGCAGCGACCGTTGTCACTTGACTACAAAGTAATTTCTTTTCATCATCCACATACATAATTTCTTAACACAGTAAATATTGAAGATTTCCGAAAAAAAAATAATAATAATAAATATTCAGCAGTTGGTCGCACGTCTTCTTATCCTTCAACCAAATCAATGGTGACTGCCTACGTATCAGGTACGACGACAGCTACACTGGGCCACGCAGTGCTGGCCCAGCCACAACCAATCAACGGTTCAGGATCTGCGGCCGTGGCCCTGTCTCAAACGCTGAATACCTGGCTCGGTTACAAAGTGGCTGAACCGGTAGATCCATTTTCCTTGGGTACGCTGTAATATCCAACATCGATGCCCACTTGGTGGCTCCATATCTACGGTCGGGGCGTCCTCACACAGCCAGTAACACTTCACACAGGAGCTTTTCCAAGTGCCCGTCCGCTGTGTCAGACAAAGTGACGCAGGCAAGAAAATAGGCAGCTAAACCCCTCCTGGTTGGCTTCGCACCGGAATCCGATCCAAGTAAGCTACAGTTGGCAAGGAAGGAGAATAAGCAACTAAGCCAGAATTTGTATCTCTCTCTCTCTGGGATGGGAGGATCGCGGCCCCATGCAAAGGATAGATAGTGGTTTCAGACTAGGATTGCGTTGGTCCTGAGCTTAGAATTTACAGAGAAACAGATACATACATACATACACACACTCACAGTAGGCAGACTACATGCCACTGATCACAAAGATAGAGTTTGCCTTTTTTAATGAAATTGTTTCGTTTCCTTTGATCAAGTCACTTTAAAGGGCGCTCAGCACCTCTTAGATTCTGAAGTTTTGTTTGCATGACTGACCGACCGTACTGTCCATTCTTTATGTGTTTATGTTTTCAATTTAATCACTCTCGCTATCTTCCACTCTTTCTGCCCTTTTCTCCCTCCCCCCCTTAACAGCCATTTTACAGTGGGCTTCGTTGACCTTTGCAAATATTTTCTCTTCTCTTAACGTGGTGGCGCCATACCGTAAGCATACTGTAGGAGACTCCTAGCAGATCGGAATTTGTATTTTGTCCAGGTACGAGTGTAGACCGATTCTTACCAAATACGTGATTCGGGACAGGAGTGTCAGCTTGCCCACTTGGGGAAAATACCACTGACTGGGGGCGAGAGTGAACTAAAGATACTGCGACCAAGCTCCTCCTGGTGAAAAGTAAACACAGGGTCAGTATTCCCCGTGAGCGTTGTCATACACGTTGGCGGAAGACTTTTTTAGAGTGCTTGGTGGCATTTGGCAGATCCCATCATCGAGATAGAGAAAGAAATGCTTGACTCCAGCCCCTCCCAAAAAAAAAAGAAGAGTGTATCCGGGTGTACCAAGCACAAAATCGGCTGGTAACAGGTAAAAGCGACGGGAGGAATACTCCGTACAGCGACGCGTATGGACCCGACGGTTGGTTAGCCCGCTAGACCCGATGCGGCCAGCGGCCCACTGCAAAGCGGGTAAGCCGGATTTTTATTTTTGTTCTTTTTTCCTCTTGTTTTCTTTTTCCCCATACTTCATACATAATTAGTACCGTTACCTTCCTTTCCATTTCACGATGATATACCTCCTCTTTCTCTCGCTCTGCTGCTGCTCGCACCCACGGAGAACGTACTCCGAGTGATAATTTACTTACTGACCTGGCCCAATAATTTAAAATTTCCAGGTGCAGGTTTCTAGAACGGTTACTGGCAGTGGCCACGCTGGTGTGGAACATCGGGACTAGGCCAGCCTGATTCCGTTTCGGTATTCGCATTTTACTCACTCACTCTTCCTTACCACTACGGCCTCTCCCACTTGCAGGCTTCCCGCTGGCGTCGCCGTAGTCTAGTCCACCTCTCCTCCTCATCCATTCCCATCCTCTCGGGCCTGCTCGACTCACCCCGAGAAGATTTGTCTTTCTCCAACCTCAATTGTGTCTCTCTCTATTACCTCTCCTCTACCATACTTACCCCTTTCCACTTTCTTCACCTGCGCCCCGAACGCAGCACCACCCCTCGTTCTCGCCATTCACACTCCTCCCCTGGTCTTGGTTGGAGGGGATGATGCCGATTACCTTCTAACCTTACCGGCGCTGTGTTGATCCCGTATTCCCTCCAATGTCTGGTTCGGCGTTCCCTCGCAGTTGAAATCGCCCCTTTATTGAACCGATTCATTTTTTCATCGTTCCTAATACGACACTAAATTCGCCCATCTGATATCTGGTACGTATTGATTCGGAGTCGAGCTTGCGAAGAGTTATCTGGGAGGTCCGTGGCTGATCGGCATCAGCTATCTTCGGTCTACCTTCACCTGCGGGACGTCTACCCGAATCTCCTGTCGTTATAGTACTCGCTTCGGGCACGGGCCTGACGGATCAATTGTTCGACTGGCGGGCCATAGCAGCGTTCTGGATATTCGCCATTCTGATACACTCGAAAAAGTTTTCAAACCGTCGGTGGGGAGCTCGGCCATCTATAAGACACCTCCATAAAGTGGAAGCCTGGACCAATTGAATTCGGCATCAGAGCCACCTTATAATCACCGTTCGCTCGCACACAATCGTTGAAACGCCAGGAGCTCGTCAACGGATACGGTCGGAATTTTCGCCATGCGGGCCGACTTCCTTCTTCCACCATTGCTTGGTGTGATTGCCTTGCTTGCTTGGCCTGTGTCGGTCGCATCCTCTCTCACCTACTGTTCTTCGGTAAATACAGGCTCCTCGCAAGCAGCAAGTATGTGATATTCGTGGCGTTGTCATGATCCGGTCACTAACCTCATGCAGACGAAAGTACCTACCAGTCCAATGGTCTTTGCGAGGACCACTGCAGCAACTATGCGTTTGGTATTCTTCAGGGATACGACTGCTGGTGCTCGAACATTGTTCCTAATGAAGCGACCAACGTGAACACTTCGCAGTGTAGCCAGGATTGTCCCGGTTACCCCGATGATAGCTGTGGTAGTACTTCAAAGGGCCTTTACGGTTACGTTGAGATCGTTGGACATCAGCCGTCCGGAACAGCAACCGTCTCTACGACGTCAACATCGTCAACCTCGGTCAGTAGAGCCCTTTCCTACTCGTTCGGAGTCTTTGGGTCGTGATTTGCGCACTGCCGATGTCTCGACTCGCCAGGCATGCTAGCCTTCCATGGCTGAACGTTTCCCGTATGGTCCGTTGCCTTGCACAGCGAACGAGTTTGTTGACAGTGTTGCTATCAACTGTGCCATGGCTGCTTCGGTCGCTGAAGTGCGCAATGACCTGCCAGGTCTCAATGCTTATGATATTGAACAGGACTGACCTTTTCCAGACTTCATCATCATCTGAAACTACTGCTGCTACGACGACGGGAGAATCTGTTGCAGTCACAACCGACTCTGGGGTGGTCAAAACGGTCACAATTCCCGCTGCCACAAAAGCAACTTCAACGTCTGCAGCGGACAACCTTTCATCCGCAAAGAGTAGCGACAACTCTGGTATGAGCTCAGGAACCATCGCTGGTGTTGTGGTAGGCTCTGTCGGTGGTGCCCTCGCCATCCTAGCCTTGATATTCGTGTTGTTCTTCGCGAAACGCAAATCGCGGTCGAACAGCCCAGATCCAAGTGTACAGTCCATCCTGCTGGATGGAAGACAAAGCAAAGGCTCACAGATGAGTTTTATGAAGGGCATGTTTTCCGACAATCATAGTCATACCTTGTCTGCCGGGTCCGCTGCCAGCCGCTTGCCGACGTTTACGGACAACCGCATGAAAACCGATACCGTTCTCTACGCGAATGGCCGCCGAGATAGCGATGTCTCACTCCAGGATAATGAAGATTATTCTCGGCCTGTGTTGCGGGTCAGTCCCCATGTTTTCCCTATCGTGATGTCTGATATTGGAACGCTAACACGTGACGCAGCTCACGAACCCCGATTAACGGTTGGGTGTCGCAGAACCCTATCTCTTCGTGTTTTGCATTTACATCTCCTATGTATTTCGATTTGCGTGTTTCGGCGAAAACAGCGGTGTTATGATACCCATTTGTCACATAATCCTTGACTTCCTTTTCATTCGACTACAGGAGAGACGATGGACTCGACAGCCCCACCCCTCCGACAAAAACCCCCACCTCCGGTGTTTCGATCATCACGATGTCTACGCGTCATGCATCCTCACGGTGGTGCGTTGGGTAGAGGGGCGGGGAAGCTAAAAAGCATATAAAACGGACCCTCATTCGCCTTTCGGAGGTGGAAAAACATAGCCGCCTGGCGGCTACAACAAAACTTACTACGCAAAACCACGTCATCAGGCGCGGCTCTTCTCAGATTCCATCGATTCTTTCCCCTGATATTGTCGACCTCCGTGTATATCGAAGCACAGGGACCTGTGCTACAAGCTGAAGTACATACTCTAATGGATTAACCAGAATCCTTCCCCTCGCTCTTGTTTTCCTACTTCGAACCTCTTTGTCATCTAGCCCCTGTTTTTCTGTTTCATTTTCATTTCCATTTCCATTGTCTGTGTTTCTATTATTACAAGTGTCAGGGTTACATGGAGCGTCATTTGAAATTCGCATGAATGCATTGAAAGATTGGTCGGTGTGAGATATGTCGCTATCATTGGGTTCAACCTGTAATCTTACCACGATGGAGCGAAGTTGTTCTGATAGCGAAAGATGCCGTGCATCTACACTAATGATGTATTGCAATGGGCTTAGTACCGGACCGAATACTAAAGGCATCGATCTGTTTCCATACATACTATTCCCTCCACCTGTCCCATACCACTTCCACAAGGTTCTATGATCTATCTATCCATGGTCCCTCAACCCCATCGTAGCGGGCCCCAGACCCAAACCCCAGCCCAGCCCAGCCCAACAATCGAATCTCTACCGGTTCTTTCCAAGTCGCGCCGGGTCTAGAACATAAAGTGACAGCTAAACCTTACGACGCACGGATTACCCGCTCCCGCGCCCAGTTCGAGATCTATTCCAGTGCCAATCAAGTCTGCCTAAGCCACACGTCGTTTTTGCCACTTTCCACGATCACCTACCTATCTAACCTTAGGCTATCTGTATGTACGGACCCACGGCCTGGAACTATCTACTTATGCTGTCCGGGTACCTGCATTGCCAATGAAGTTTTGCCACCTAGTAGTTAGTTTCGGGTTTATGGGGTTTGCGTGGAGATAGCTAGTTTCTGATTCTTGAATACGTAGACAGGGATGGGGCGTGCTTCGTGTGCCGTTTTTTACCAATGAGTCGTGCGTGTGTAAATGAATCTGTGAAATGAATCTGTGGTCATGGACGTCTGGATGTGAGTATTGTCGGTGGTTCTTGTAATATTGGTTTTGTATGAGGAGGGACTGTGATTAACTTTGCCTGGTTTCACAACAGGTCTGATATATCCAGGGCGTGCTCTTCTGATAATACTTTCCCTTCCCGGCATGTAGTTATCTGCAGACCATGACCTAGCCAGAAAAACTGCCACGGACAATCGTTCTTGGATCTCAGCTGCTGAAAATTGATAGATCTTTGCCGACTGCGTGAGAGGGTCGGACAAGTATGGGTCAATATCTGCACAACACTGCCAGACTATGTCCTTTTCTCGGGGATATAACCGCCAAGCTTCCCAAAGAGGCTTAATCAGAGGCATCTTATGTTGAGCAACGTCTTTGGAGATCTCTTGTGGCAGTCTGGGCAAGATTATCGACATACTAGCCCGAGATATCAACTCCGGGGAAGAGCCCCAATAACGGTCGAGTCACTTGCCAGGATCCCGGCATGGCTGATCCGTTTCGGATTTGTGCAGAGACAGGTCAAGCCCGGTGCGTTGCCGCGACGAATCCCATGCATTGCACGGTGGTGAAGTGATGCAAGATGCAAGCAGGAAGTATGGGAAACAACCTGGCGGCACATGACTAACCCCGCTGCGGGATAGTTTTGCCATTCCAGGCAATCCAACTCTCGCCTCTCAACGCTGCTTCTTTCCCTCTTCCGTCAGCTGAATCCAACATCCTGCTATTCCTCGGTTTGTTGCGTCTCTTGCCTGCTTAGGCCGATCATCATGATGATGTCGTGGGCCTATGTCTATCCTGTTGCAAGCCACAGACCCCCTCAAACCCCCTAACCCCCTCACCTGGTGCAGGGAACTCGCTTCCGGCGGTTATCTGTATACCTAATGATTACCACAGGGCGGAGAGATATAAGTGGTACATATAATTGAAGCCGACGAACCAAACGTTGTTGGTTACATTGCAGCGGATGTACTCATCCCTTTTAGTGTTCTGGGTCGGTCTCGTTGTGTCCCCAACGTTATCTCGAGTACGCACCAGATGGACGATGGTGGGACATGACATTGCTATAGGCGCGTCTTAAAAACCCTCGGCGCATCGTCCCAATGGAAGAGCAGTGGGAGCTGGCGAATCAGCTGCGTCTCTCAGCTAAAACGGTTGCGCCGATCCGTCATGAGTCTGCGCCTGAGCCTGTTATCGTGTCGTGTTGACCGCTGGCCATGGAGAAGAAGCATGTCGGTTATCAAAGCTTCTGCGTCGTATCTGACTGATACTGTCCTTATCTTTGTTTTATCTGCATTGCCGCACCAAACAGAGTAAATTTTGTCGAGGGATGCCACCTTTATGCAGCAGGATATCCGATTTATCAGCTGGGATTTCCCCAGAATTCTGGGGCAGGCTGAGCTTTCCTAGTATGGCTGCCTGTCAGTGCTATGGGAACCGCATCCGACTTCCATTCACGTAACGCCTCCACTTTTTCAGGTGCGGTATATTTGCTCTTGTTTCCCTCTGGCGTTTCTGTCGGCGTCCCGATCGCTACAACCCTGCGGCTACGGTCTCTTCTCGTCTCATTGTCTTTTTGGGCGTTGTGGGACAGCAGGTATCCAATATGGACGTACTGAACAACCAGGGTAACCTATGGCTGATCGGCCTTGCCATGCTCTCACTCGCTGGGTTCTTCCTAGTTACCGGGAGATTGCAGGGTAGCGGTTTCCTAGGTCGACTTCGCAACAACAGGTTCTCCAAACATGGGTGGCAGCCATGGGCAGCAGCGGCTGAGGAGAAGGAACTCTCTGAACCGTCTTCTGCACCTTATGTGAACATCTTTCCACCACAACGTCGTCATGTTCTCGATTCATCCAAAATTGCAATTTCCAGTGAAAGTGTCGACGAGGAAGAAGTTGCAAAATACCCACTGCCTATGACTACGAACTACCAGACATGCACGGACAAGAGCTATACACCAACAGGATTCTCGGTGGCAGATGTGAAGACTCTGGGTGATTTCCCTGACTATGCTGAACTCAGTGGCGTGCCCTTGCCGGAGCCGTACTATGAGTTCGACATTGACAAGGCGTTGCCACGACCTTATCGCCCGTTCCGGTGGTCCTACCATCAGACAATGTGTACGTTATTCCCGTTTTATACTTGGTTTGCTCAAATAGCACCAGCTAACCACTTGCAACGCGATAGCCCTTACGAAGTTGGAGACCGATTGGTGGATTGAACTCGAGAAAACCTACAAAGAGCGAGTCAAACAGCGCAAGGAGTTGTACGCCAAACATGGTAGCTCCGTGCTTGGTTATCTTCCTGGCTCTGAACTGGCCTGCAAGGAGCTCATGGAAATGGTATTGCAGTTTATCTGTGCCCGCTACCCGCAGTACTTTGCCGTCGAGAACAACCAGATTCTGCACAATCGGATCCTAGAAACGACAGAGGATATCAAGTCCAAGCATCCCCTCGAGATTCTTATTAATAATGTGCCAGAGGATTTTGGGATCATGATGCGCGATGAGAAGACGGGATTCTACTTCCTACGCGCAGGCGTCATCTGTTCGTCTTTGGGATGGAATGTTGGAACCAAAATTGGCCTTCAGCTGCATCAGATCCACGAGGACATTCCGGACTACAAAGAGAAGATGCAATTTTCGATGGATCGGTAAGTTCATTCGGCCATAGATATGGACACGAGGGATGATCTGATAGGAAATACCTAGGTTTTTTACCAAGATGCCTGCCGACAAGCCCATTCAGAGAGGATCTTGGGGACTCGAGGTCGGCCAGCCTTTGTACATGCCTAAAGGGGACCCTCACGAGACACTGCGCCTTTCCCAGGACCCGAACCTCCAGCTGGACAACTGTCACTTGCGTGTCGACTGGCAGACTCTCCGTCGTCTCCCTCTTTCCGCCGCCATTGTTTTCAACTTCAAGGCCCTTTTCACCCCGGTATCAGAATTCCAGGACGAGCCAGGCGTGCCTGCATTGACGGCCAAGATCCTGAAGGAGGGTAAAAAGAACTTGCTGGATTACAAAGGCACCTGGCACGTGGAGCACGTTGTAATGCCGAAGCTCGAAGAGTGGGCCAAGGAGCAGGAAGAGAAGGGAATGGTCCCCAAGAATTGGCAGGTGTCAACCTTGGATGACAGTCCTTGGTACCAGGGTTGGCAGGAGAAATGGCATCGCCAGCAGGGATTCTGATCCTTACGTATGTAAACCAGATGGGTGGATGGGATTTGCATATATGGGAGGCTGTTTCATTCCTTCTATTGCCGACTATGCCATGCTTTGTGTTTTAATGGAGGCTATCTCAGCGCATTCCAAAATTGAGCAATCTACTCAATAGTATCCCACGAGGACCGAGTTTGACCAGGTGCGTACATCCGTAGCCGCAGCAGTAGCCTGTCGCTTCACGTATCGTTTCACCGAACGTAGATGGCGCCGGAGCGGGTTTCCGAACGGCCACACAGCAGCAGCTAGAGTAGGCGCTGAACGGCGCAACCGGTGGGCTACCACACGGATCTGATAGCCATCAGCCGAACACCATCTAGCCGACAGCCCCAGGGATCCAGGCTTATACACAGCAACCTGCGTGCACACACAGGCAGCCGATAACCCAGCCCAGCCCAGCCGCACCGCAAGGCCGAGGCCCAGAAAAGAGGTCAAAAAAAATCAACAGACACCAAGCCGGACACCTCAATCATCACCCTGCCTCTCTCCCTCCTCACTCCCCTCATCATCACGACCACCATCCTCATCCTCATCCTCCTCCCGATCACTCCTCTCCATCTCCTCCAACTCATCCTGCAACGGACTAACCCTAACCTCCAACAAATCCAAATCCTCCAAAACCTGCCTAGCAGGCAACTTCCACAAACTCGTACCACAAACTCTCTCCTTGGTCAACAACTCATCCACAAACTGATCCATATACGTCAACGTAAACGAATCGCGCACCCGTCTCTTCAACTTCCGATAATCCAACAGCAACGGTTCCAACGTCTTATACACCTCCACCGGCTCGAACGTCAATCGCACGTAGAACGCCGCTAGCGCGCGCAGGTATTTGAAGTCGCCGCGCGCTTTGACTACCCCGTCGCCCTCCTCGTAGGATTCATCATTCGTGGGTTCGTTGTCGGGATCGCTGAAATTCAAATACTCGAGGATAATGTCCCGTTCTGGGTTGAGTTGGAGGAGCTTGAATGCGAGACAGAGGAATGGGGAGGGCTTTTCGGATACGCCGTATACGCCCCCGATGCAGGTCAGTTCCAAGGCTCGGTCGCAGAGTGTGGCGGCGTTGAGCCCGAAACATTGCTCTTTCCAGTAGTAGGAGTCGGTGATCCGGTCCCGAACGGCTTTTTCGAAGAGCGTGGCTGGGTTCACGCCGCGTACTAGGGGGCCGCTGTAGCCCCGGTTGTCGAGGAAGGTGCTGGCGTCGGCGCGGTGGGAGGTCATTGTTCTTTTCTTTTCTGTTTTTTGTTTGTTTGAGGTTCTTGGGAGGGGTGAGAGGGGTGGGAGAGGGTAGGGAGGATATTGAAGGTAATTGAATGAATGATTGGATAGGTATGTAGGTAGACTTGGGGAAGCTAGCTATCTCTATCTGTGGTGGAGATGGTGGATGGGATTGTTTTTCTGCCGGTTGGTTTGGTGGTACCGCTTTGAGGTGGTGGGCGGTGTGGGTTGTATACTTATTCACTATGTTAACATCACAGTGAAGATGCAGTTGACAGAGAAGATTCACCTTAATTTATTGCATATCCATGTCAGAAGCATACTATACAACTATGTCAATTTCTAAAGCAAGGCTCATCCAAATCCTCCTCCACCGAAGCACGAGCACCTGGCTCAAAGCGTAGTAATTTCCGAATGATCCTCCCCAGTTCCACGATATCATCTCTCGTCAAGTCTTCTTTGCGCTCACTATCAAAGTACATCTCCTCCAACCACTCTTGCAATCCAGGGCCCCCGGCTTCAGTGACATTCTCACCACGTATTGACTCCCATAAAGGTACCCATCTGTCAGGCAATGCTTCGCCTGCCATTTCTTGCATTTGCTCGACGAGAATCTTGGGAGTGATCAAGAAGTTGTCAAATGGAGGTTGACCGACAAATAACTCGAATAACTATCACACCAGTCAGCCACAACATAATCAGAGTGGTGGGTAGGACCGTGATATACCATACAGCCTAGACTCCATAGATCCACACGATAATCCAGATGGTCTTTGAATATCACTTCCGGTGCCCGAACTACTAATGGAGTGTGGAGTGTCTTGGGCGCACCATCCCCTTGAAATGATTCACCAAAGTCAACAATCTTAATGGTCTCTGATAAAGGCCGTGATTGTGAATGTATATTCGCAGGTCTAACAATATACTCGGGAATCCCAGTCCCCAGTCTCCCACCATCATTGCAGCGGACGTACCCGATGTCTGGTTTTCCTAGTAGATTGATGAATTCGTCTTCGGGAACATTGTCGTAGGAGGTATAGTGAAGGCCAGATTGCGAATATGGAAATCTATACAATGTAAGCAAGAGACGTCAACCATGAAGAGAAAGATTGACCTCCATGTGCAATCTCCCTCGATGCAATGCATCAAGTCCCATCATAGCCTGCCTCGCAACATCCTTAGCTAAACACCCAGGGAGTCTCCCATCTGCAAACCGCCCCTCCACCAAATCAGACACACTTGGACCCAACATCTCGAGAACCAAACAGGGGTGTATCCCATTAGGTCCCTCTACATCGAAGTGATCGAGCATGCGCACGATGTGTTGAGCGTCATCTAGACTCTTCAATATATTCATTTCTCGATGCCCTCTATTGCTATAGTTCTCCGATACGCAGATCTTAATAGCGACATACTTCCCTTCTCTGAAACAATTCTCTATTAGCGGTTGTTCGATACTAGGTAACTTTCAATGTCAGGATAATGAAACTGAGATATGTATGTACTGTTCATCTCTAGCAGCCCAGACGGTGGAGTATCCGCCCCATCCTAGCTTATGCAGGATTTTGTATCTTCCTTGATGGAGGTGGCTTCCTAGTGTTATTGGGTGGTAGCCGCTGGTTGTATAGCGGTGGAGGGGCTCCGCGTTAATGGTGGAGGAGTATTGGGGTTCATGGGGTGGTTTGGGTGTTTGGGGGAGGGTTGAGTTAGGGATGGAGGTGTGTTTTGATGGTCGGGAGGGTGTTGATGATAACGAAGAAATTGTATGTATCCTTGTGAGTGATGAGGATATTCTCACGCGCATATTAAGTTATTGTTCCTGCATGTTATCATCTAGAGGGTCATGATGGTATGCATAGTAAAGTGCCAAGAAGCAGCTTATCGATAGTCGCACGGCCAACGGGCCACAATCAACAGGCTGAGACATGGTGTGGCCTTGGCACCGCCAGGGTGAATGTTTGTGATGATCATCTGCCTGTGTCAGACTAGAAACTCATGCTTCTATCAAATATCATGATCGCTGGAATTCTCATCCGGTTCGAATTGAAAATTACTCCTCGTATACTTGCTGTGTAAGCCGGGCTCTCTAAAGCAGTTACTAGTGCATATCAAAACAGTGCTGCCTACAATTCAGTCTCCACAGGCTACGTACGACGGGTATACACAGACACGTACTAAGCGATTAATCTGGGGGGCGCGCAGACAGTCATGGTGCTTCTTACTTCGTCGACGGTCTCGGTCATTATATCCACAGCTGTCATTTGTACCTTTACTTTTCTGCTCTTCCTTTCGGGGTATGTCCTGCAACAGCAGTCTGTCCGAAGCATTCAGCATGCCATCCGACCGCCTCCTCCGCCACCATTCCCGGCGGCGGTCCCGGTGGGAGCATACCAAGGGGCCGGGCAAGAGGTTTTCTCCGGTAGTGTCGCCGATAAACAGCACAAGAGGGATGATGCTGGTTCCACACAAGCAACAACGGGCAACTTTGCATACCTCCAGCTTCTCTCCACCCCCGATCCGTCGGACATCTGCTCCGCCATTCTATTCTTTAAGCACTTAGCAACCAATGGTACTGCAGTTCAGGATAGGCTGTTCATGTATCCGCGTGAGTGGGACCTGATGCCCACTAATAAGCTCACCGAACCAGTCGCCACGGCCCTTTCTTTGCTGAGAACGGCAAGTCTGGAGTACGGTATCTGGCTTCTGCCCATTGATATGACGCTAGCCACTTCTGAAGGCTATAAGCCTACCGATACAAAGCTGCTGCGGCTGGGACAGATCCAGTTTATGCAATATGACAGTGTCCTCTATGTGCAAACGCCGGGTTTGTTGCTCGACACCGCCAAGTTGGATGCTATGCTTCTCTCCCGACCGCTGCCATTGCGACATGACAAGAACAGAATCGAGTCGTTCAACAATGAAGCCTGGCTGCCTATGCCCTTGAGAGCAGAGAGAGACTCGGCTCTGCCTCCCGTATACCTGATTACGGTGAACAGCGTGGAAAACGGCCACATTGAAGCTCGTGGCCATGTTCCAAACACAGATATTCCCGGATTTAGTGATCTGGTTACGGGGCCTGATGGCGTGTCGCCCAATGAAGATGAGTTCAATCCTGATGAGCAACCAGGCTATGTGTATTTTGAGCAGGACGACGATGGTCATGTTAAATGGGCCCATAATCCACTATTCGGATCTTGGCGGGTTGGGCAACATGAGGTCTGCGAAGGCCTCGACCTTGATGATGCAGTCCACGATGGATATGATTTGTGAATTTTCTTTCTTTGTTTTTGCATATTGGCTGGTACTTATGGCGTTTGTTGGCTTCTTTTCAAGCGAATGTATTGATGGCTCAAAAGAAAGCGAGTCACTGGCATTCCAGGTTCCCATGGGAGTTGAGGTATATATATCGGTAACATTGATGGTTTTCGTGTCCATATTTATGTGTGCCCTCCGAGGCACGCGGCGATACTTTATGCAGTCATGTGTATATGAATCATGTATTATGTCAAAATACTATCGTATATCGAAGTCAGGTTGTCTAGTATCAGCGACTGCATTCACGTCATTCACATTAGTCATTCATGCATTTTCCGTGGCAGAGGCGATGTCTGAGTCATCGCTTTCACCTCATGTTTGGGTCCAAGAAGAACACCGATTCTACTGCATACCCAAAGGGCAACTGACGCCTAAACACAACCATTAGTGCCCACATACTTTCAAGGTTACAGATGATATGGTAAACTTACTCTTCCGCAAGGAGCTGGCAGGCGTTTAACCAGGCACCCCAATCTCATAGCCTAGCAAGACCTCCGTCGTATTACCTTCCCAGCCTCTGTTACCACTTGTTGAGACCATGAAGCGACACGCCTGGTCAATGTATAGCTGGGATACAGTTCCGGTACGATGTCCTGGAATAATCAAGAAGGGCACTGTGGAGTGGCGAGTCACTTGTTCATGTTTGAGGTCGTACAATCGAAGAATGTCATGCGATGCGCTATGAAGTGACGGTCAGCCAGTCATGTCAATGAAAGTAGAGCCTGAGTGACGACGAAAATACGTACCAAACGATATGTCTGCCGTTAGGCATGGCCTTGAGTGCTGTGACCGGTCCACTACCCTGAGGGAATTTGAAGATCCGTTCAGCATTCCGAAGGCCCTTATGAAGGCTGTACTCCTCAACAGTTCCATTACGACGGCCTGCATAAATATAGTTGCCGTCTGGGGACCAGCATGCATTCATGCACCAAGGAGGGCAGTTTTGAGAAGTGATGCGAGCAACGGCATCCGGTTCTCTTCTATCCCACACTCGGATAGTGCCATCAATGGACGCAGCCAGGAAAAGATTATCCGTATTAGCACCTGTTTCTGCTGGCGCAGGAAGAGCACTCTCTTGAGTATAGCTTGGTGGTTCCAGCTCTTCGGCATGCGGTAGTCCATTGACTATCGGCTGAGAGGAGCCATTAGGCATCTCCGCCTGGCCAGAACTAGGGGGTTGAGTGACGGCATTGTTATTGGCAGTTGCAGCTTCAGCACCTGCCGGGGCCGGGGCCGAATCCGGAGCCGGAGCAGCAGAAGCATCCGCAACGCCGTTCTGACTCGGTTCCGGTTCTCCAGGGGCGTCGGCATCTGGCAGCACTCCATTAGTAAGGGCTTTACCAAACTCATCATCCTCGTCAATGCCGAATGCATTTCCAGATGCGCCGGCCTCGTCTCCTCCATTCCCGTTCTCGTCGCCGAATAGCGAGTCGGCACCGCCGAAGAGTGAATCAGCCGGAGAGCCCGCCTGCGGGTTTGAGCCAGTGCCGTTTTCACCGTCGTTCGACGAATCCATGAAGTTGAAGCTACCATTCTCAGGAGCCTGATAATTGGACGAGTATGTGCCATTTGTTTGTTGAATCTCGGTTGTGTCTCTGGGAACCGGCAGACTGGATTCTGGCCGTATCTCGACAGCGGAAATCTGCCCGGCGCTAGACCCGAATGCGCGTCGGGTCTGCCCTGTGTTAAGGTCCCAATCAAATACTCGCTTGTCCCAGCTGCCAGATAGTAGAGACTTTTCATCTGAAGTCAAGCTCAGTACAGAGACTGCGGAAGTATGCTGTTGCAGAAGAGCGATCTCTTTTCCTTCATCATGACGGACTGATTGCAGTCGGATGCTACCGGACTCCAAGCCAGACAATAACCATAGACCTTCACTATGGCTGGCCAGCGAGTATACTGGCGATATTGTGTTCCCGTCCATGTTTTCCCAGTACGTCATCAGTACACCCGCCTTGATGACACTGTCGACGAAAGGATGCCTTTGCGCCACAGTGAGCATCAGCTTGCTGTTGACAGAATCCACCCAATTGAACTTCCGAACGTATCCATCTGAGCCGCCGCTGAATACCCATCTCATATCAGCGGTCGCAGTCACCGCATTGATCGATGTACTGTGAGGGGCGGCCGTAGTTGGGACTATGTCGAACGTAGGCGCTGTCAGGCACTTTTCCCGCACGCTCGGATGGAAAACAGATCGTGGATCAGAAACCGAATTCGTAGCCGTTGTATTGGACATTTCGACATCCGCGTTTGGTTGCGTCGCTACCCCAGCGCTTTCGGATGCATGACTAGCATTGGACTGACTTTCCGCATCTTGGTCGGCGTCCACGTCGGGATCAGGTTCGTTGTCATTGCCTCCATCATCTGCATCCCGAAGTGTATCCTCCATTTCATTGTCCGAACTTCCGTCTTGAGAGCCTGGGTTTGCGGAGAACTTATCAGTGTTGCCCAGATGAACCGGAGGAAGTCACAAAGCTTACCTGCAAGGTCGCGATCGTCGTCATCTTCGATCGAAGCCATTGTTCGGTAAGACGAATTGGCGAAAAGCCAATTTGGATAAGTGAGTGGATATTGCAGGGAATAGAGAGGCGTGTGTACCGACTCCCCTGTGACCGCGTGGTGGAGATCGGGGTCCTTTCACAGGCAAGGCGCAACAATTTCAATGAATGCAAAGCAACCCCGCAGACTAAGGGTGCATAGCTTGGCTTCGCACACTTTATCGTGCTGAATGTAATCGCGCACACGTGAGGATGCCTTCAGCGAACAAGAGGCTCACAGAACAATGCAGAGCACGACATGTAGCTATCACTGGATTCTGGGGTAAGTTGATCCTTTGCTGCCCGCTTATGGCCTTCCCCGATTCGGTCACGTTTTGCGGTGTTGTTTATGCCTCAGGCATTAACACTCTCTATCTGGTTAGCGCAGATTGGTGCATCTATTAAGGCTCCAGCTTCACTGGTGATCTTGGGAATAATTTTCCAGACACAAAGTGATGCATTTGCTGGAATCCTGTCTCTCTTGCTTTGCTTCACACAAGCGCTATGTGAGCACATATCACAACTATCTTGAAAATTAGTGTGTTGGAAAGCGGTATCATCCTACTACAGCTTCCAGTTGGGCATCGTCATGAAAGGTAGTATCAATCAGAGTCCAGATGCCCATAGAAATCAGCTCTAATCCGGCTTGTGCGTAACTTACTCATAGTGACAGTAATAGCGGATTTTCAGAGCTTCCAAAATTTGCCTTATAACCGTATGCCCGAGATGACAGTTCACATACCATACTTCTCCTTTCGTGCGCAGTAGAAGCCGAATGAATGAGCTGATGAAAGTAGAAAGGAGATAAAGTCTTTCCTACGAAGTTCTGCTTGCTGGAGTTACTGTGGCCGGATTAACAACATAGTCCGGCCTGCAAACAGAGAAGTACCTATACTTCCTCAACCTATAGCTAGATGGCTAATGTTACACCACGGCCACACGTAAACTTCACAATTACTAGACACACCTGATAATCTAACTCCACTCCCATCTTATGTTTAGACATAGCTAAATTGAAAAATTGAAGAAAGTGGCAGCCGGGCACAAGCAAACGGCGATCGAAGAAGCGAGTGAAGTGC
Source organism: Aspergillus neoniger CBS 115656 (assembly GCF_003184625.1). Classification (NCBI taxonomy): domain Eukaryota; kingdom Fungi; phylum Ascomycota; class Eurotiomycetes; order Eurotiales; family Aspergillaceae; genus Aspergillus; species Aspergillus neoniger. The sequence goes on along the minus strand of NW_020291159.1, from coordinate 365,819 downwards.
AGCCGAAAGATGGTATCAGGCTATCGGCCAAGTGTTATTGAAGTGAATACTAGGTAAAGAGCAGATAAGTACATTACCTAACTCATAGGCAAGATACGTACTGTATACACTGTGAAAACTATAGGTACTGTAGGAATTGTAGTATAAATTACACGGTATGTTCCTTCCTACTTCTCACTTTCCCCCTCCAGTTCCTCATCGCCTCGAGATCTCTCCACAAGTCCTTCTTCCCATACAAAGCACCTCTCTGACACTTTACTACTCTGCTGTTTACAAACCCTCTACCTTTTATATTAAACCTCCAATATAGCCATTTGCACAACCAAGACTTTGATATTTACTCGTTGAATCATTTCTGAACCCTTCAAGCCCCATCAATATGGACTCAGGGGATTACCATCGGCCCGGGACTCCTCGCTCAGATCCCCGGCTGTCAGAGCGAGATATGGACACCCATCTGCTGGTCAATAAAGACATCAGAGAGTACCTTGCCCAACCATCTATTGACTTTGCTGAGGAGTGGCTAAAGAAGCCGGACGTTCCATCGTCAGATGACATATTGGGCAACTTTGGTTCTGCAGAGAATGAGTATGTGGAATTGACTCCAAATAAAATTACGGGTCCTTGGAACTCGACCGATGAGTATCTCAAAGCACACTATGAGCTCCTTAGAGAAGATGCAATTTCTCCTCTCAGAGACGCCGTTGCATACGTCAGAGATGACCCCAAGATGACTGACACCAAGCTTGTATCCATCTATGATAAGGTAAATGATATAACACGCGAATCTTCTTCGATTTACTGACAGTATGGAAATTGCTCCAGGTTTACTTCACCGGTATCACATTCGCGCAAAGAGGTCTAGGAATCAGGATCCGCTTCTCCACTCGCCGAGCGGAGAAAAATATCGCGTGGGAATATTCTAAGCGTCTTGTCAGCGGCTCTATGGTTGCGCTTAGTCCAGCAGATGACGCATTTCAGCAGAAGTGCATCGTTGCCATTGTTGCTGCCAGGCCGCTTGAAGGCGTTCAAAAGCATCCTCCGGAGATTGATATCTTCCTTGCTAGGCCTGAAGACTTTGAATTCGACCCTCAGAAGGAATGGATCATGGTAGAAGCCAAGGATGGCTACTTTGAATCTGTGAGGCACACGATGGCAGCACTCCAGAAGTTGAAACAAGAAAAGTGAGTAGAGCTTTATTGCAACGTTGCACAAAGTTCTTCGTTTCAATGAATAGATTCTGATCTATAACATAGATTTCCTCTTTCTGAGCACATTTGCCTGCTTGATCCTAATGTCAGAGCCCCGGACTATGTGGAACAGGATCCTGTCCTTGACATACAGTCCGTAGCCAGCGAGTCTGCCGAGGCTGCCGAGGGACACAGAGTTGACATCCTAAAAAATTGGCCTCGAGAACCAAACCAGGCCATGGATAGTACACAATGGCAAGCATTACACGAAATGCTTACAAAGAGGCTCTCGCTCATACAAGGCCCTCCTGGCACAGGCAAGACTTATGTGTCTGTTATTGCGCTGAGGATCCTCCTTTCAAACGTGAAGCAAGGGGATTCTCCTATGATCCTGGCCTCCCAGACGAACCATGCATTGGACCAACTTCTGAGGCTTGTCGCTTCCTTTGAAACGAGCTATATCAGGGTCGGTTCACGGAGCAATGACCCCGAGATAAAACGAAGGACTCTCTACTGTGTCAGACAAAATGAACCAGCGGTCACGGTACATGGAAGCGTGCTGGGAGCGGCCAGAAAGGAGCAGAAAGCCTTGACCCAAGCCATTTCCAGAATTCTGCAGCCTTTTAACGCCGAAAACACCAACGTGCCCCTTCCTGCTTCTCTGTTTGTTGAGTATGGCCTCTTGACGGAGACGCAGCTCGACAATTTAAAGAAAGGTGCTGAAGGCTGGACTCGTCCCACTGATAGTGAAGATACCGACCCGCTGGTAGTCTGGCTAGGTGACAAGTTGGTACCATTCGAAGTGGGGTATGAAAGAGAGAGTTTCGGATTCGAGGAGGATGAGGTAGACCTCGAGTACGAACAACTGAAGGAATTGGAGGCCGAGCAGGGCATTGAAGAGGATGATTACGAGATCCTCAAAGGACAATTTATCAATCTTCAGGATGGCGTTTGCGGCTGCAAAATCTCGTGCTCCGAGACTTCTGCTATCGAAAACCTGAAGCAGAAGGATCTGTGGAAGGTGAGAGAAGAGGCTCGGGGGGCAATCTATGATGTCCTCCGGAAACAATTGAAGACCAAGATGACAGAGAGTCTTCGGCAACAGGTTTTACTCTATTCGAAGAACTGTGAGAATATCCTCATTGGAAAATGGGAACGGGATTACCACGTTCTTCGGACGGCGAAAGTGATCGGGATGACAGCCACAGGTCTGAGTAAATACCGGGGGCTGATCTCCAGCCTCAGACCGAAGATCGTCTTGATCGAAGAAGCCGCCGAGGCTATTGAGGCGCCAATTGTTGCTGCGTGCTTTGACTCACTCCAGCACATGATACTCGTGGGTGACCACCAGCAGCTCCGAGGGCACTGCACTGTTCAGGAGCTCGGGGGCGAGCCCTACAATCTGGGAGTCTCCATGTTTGAGCGACTGGTCAAGAACGGAATGAAGTACGTCATGCTGAACAGGCAAAGAAGAATGGCACCGGAGATCCGTCAACTCTTGGAGCCTATATACGGCAAACTGAATGATCATGAGTCAGTACGCAAACGACCTGGAGTGAGAGGAATGGGGATCATTCGCTCCTACTTTTTCACTCATATTTGGCCAGAGAGCAGAGATAGCCTTGCGTCCAAATACAACGACATGGAGGCCCAGATGATCGCAGAATTTGTTGTCTACCTGGTACAGAATGGCAACACTGTGAAAGATATAACCATTCTGACCTTCTACAATGGCCAGAGGAAAAAGCTCTTGACCGTTCTGAGACACCATCCGTACCTTCAAGGCCAGTACATGAAGGTGGTAACTGTTGACTCATACCAGGGAGAAGAAAACGAGATCGTAATCCTTTCACTTGTTCGGAGCGGGGAGAATGAAATTGGATTCCTGTCGATTGCAAACAGGGTCTGTGTTGCACTGTCGCGTGCAAGACGCGGGTTTTATATGTTCGGCAACGCAATATCGTTGGCACAACAGAATCAACTCTGGCGGGATGTACTGACATTGATGGCCAACAACAAATCACCACGGCGTCTGGGAACACAGCTGCCCGTCACATGTGTAAAACACAAGCGGACAACTTTTATACAAGGTTTGAAAAATCCTTCGTTGAGATCAAGGTGCATTGTGAATGTTTAGCTGACACCTGACACCTGACACCCAGGTCTTTCCGACTGGAACAAGATAAACGGCGGATGTGATTGCCATTGTGATGGAACGTTGGATTGCGGCCATCCCTGTCCCATCAAATGCCACAGGTAGGCGCAATAACTCTAGTCTAAAGGAGCGGGATGAAGCTAACATAGTCGCAACAACACAGCTTTTCTCATGAACAGGTAGAGTGCAATGACATCTGCAACAAGCGGATGGCTTGCAAGCACGTCTGCAATAAACCCTGTGTAATAAGCCATATCTGCAGGTGCACATGCGAGGTGGCTTCACAACTCGATAATTTACGTCTCCATCATGAGTCCCAGTGCTCCACCGCCCCGTTGGAGGGACCGAGTTCCTATCCCGAAGCGGTCAGACATTACCAGGCGTTTGCAAGTGGAGGTGCGAAGGAGCACGACGCGCTTTTGCTGAAGAAGGCTACCGAGACCGCCGCGGCAGCGCGGCCCACACCAGGAACAGAGGAGGATGAAGATCTTCTTCTCTCCGAGACGGAAGTGGCAAGCAGCCCTCAGGAACGCGACACCACGGTTCCCTTGTCGGAAGAAAATCTCATGGAGATCTGACGGCCTACTGGAAGGAAATCCGAGGGCATGGGCTGGAAAAACTTAGAGTTTCATGAGCCCCAGCACCAAAAATAAGTAGATAGGGCTGCTACGTGGTGTGTGATATTTTAGTTTTCTTAGTCAATCAAGGAAGTCGGCGATGATGTCAAGGCTTGCTCCCGTATTCTGATTGGCCCGGAGGCTCTGGCGATAGTTCCTTCTAGTAAAGACGATGGAGGTCGGAGTTTAGTACCAAGTAGAATATGGAGCTGCTGCTGTTTAGTCCCCAAGTAGTACTTTCCTACCACGTCCGTTTCCCACAAACCCCC